>NC_136484.1:84113799-84157552 GCF_053919585.1 Euprymna scolopes | reverse complement strand
AACATTAATGAAACAAAATCATAGATTTACCAGTAAATGCTTCAGATATCAAGAACGAGTAAAGGGTGCTATTGCACCAGTATTTACCCCTTTTATATTGGAAAGGCATGTGAGAGTTTGTTGCCACAGAGAGAGGTCACTATTAATGAGAAGAGGGCTAGAGATCTTGTCGTAACCTGATGTACAACAAATCTTGTTACTACAAATCTCACCAAATCTTGGAATGGAACCAGCAACATTAGAGCAGTAATGGCAGAAAAATGAAATGTTCTGGTGAGGAATATGCCGCTGTAACTAAAAGTGATTGTACTGAATAGGCTTATTGCAGAAACTGACGTGGTACTGGGCCTGGATGTGATAGACCAATTGGCAGGAGCTACCATTGCTAAAGGCCAGGTGAAGTTTGGCAGTTGGAGTGCACCAAGAATGACATGTGCAACCAGGAGCAATACCATCCAACTGTCAAAACTCAAGCCAGGTCTGATTGAGGATGAGGACTTTCGGGCCTACTTTAATGGTGATAAATGGGTAGTAGAGTGGTGATGGACGACAGAATCACCTGTATTGACAAATCGGATTAGCTGCTACAAAAGCACACTAACAGGAGTTATAAGGTCATAGTTTTAGAAGAAAATTGAGAGGTGGATAGATGAAGGAATATTGATACCGTGGTCAGGAAAGGTTGGAGGAATTTTTCCACTCATGGCCATCGTCCAACCTGTTAAGAAGAAAGTTAGGTCAGGAGTTAAATGAGTATGTAGCTTGTCACAAAAAAGATGGAATCGACGTGTGTGAAGAAGTTATGAGGCACGGAGAAGAATGGAACAAGTAACTAAAATCGTGGACCTAAGGTTGGCCTACAAATTCATGTAGACAAAAAGCTATGGCAGTACCAATTGGTAGAGTATAAAGGTTAAGTTTATTGTTTGACTGGATTAAGATTTGGATTGAATTCTGCACCGAAAATCATAACGGCAGTTTTTGGCCAAAGATTATGTGGTACTTGCTTTTACATTGATGATGTACTAGTTGACAAAACCGAGGTGACTGTAAGAGGGTGAGAGATCATGTAAAAACATATGGATTGACAGCAAAACTGTCAGAGTCATTTGAAAATGGAATGACTTTGGAATTAAGACTACAGCGCAATAAGGCAGGAAAGTTGATGTTTGAACAAGGAAATGAGATCCCCGAAACCAAAGATGGCCTGACCAAGAGAGGGCTTTCTCTGCATGTGGAAAGTTGGTTGGCCATTACCCTACAGTTGGATGGTTGCGAACTGCATGCAGTTTATTAAAAGGCAGATGGATACAGACAGTTGGGAGGATGCAAATGATCAAGAAGTACTGCTCATGATATAAGAAGTCATTGCAGAAGTGAGAAAAAATAGGCCCTGTAAAAGAAGAATGGCATATCAAAAGGAGCCGAGAAGTAATATGGAGTAATGCTAGCAGCCTGACATTAAGGGTATTAGCGGAAATAGGAGGAGTGAGTATTGAAGGTGGAGGTGTTTACGGAAAGGGAGCCAGTAGAAGAGGTGTTGGTGGATAACGCTATGTCTTTCCACTCAAAAGTTTTTCTCTAAAGATTTATATGTAAAGGGGAACATTAGGCTATATTTTAGAGCTGCATACTACCCAAGTGATAATGGAATTATAGAGAGGCACAATTGCACTATAATAGCTGTGGCATCGAAAAGCCAAATTTCGCCCCAAGAAGCTATATTTTGGTATAATATGGCACCGAAGACTGGCCAAGATGAAAAGTCAGTGCCACACCAATCTATTTTTACATACAAATAGCAACATCTATTGGCTGTAACAGAGAGAGTGGAACAGGCACACGCGGAAATTACGGTTGGTACAGTGGTGTGGGTGAAACAACCCAGTTCTTGTTGTGACCGCTGGGGAAGAGGTAACTGAAGCACTCTCCAAAATCCAAGTGGCAGATAATGGAATGCCATGTCAAATTTTAGACGTATGGAGAGTTTCCTTGCCAGCAGAGGAAGAGGAGGTTGATGAAGTTCCTGAAGAAGAACCTATATGACAGTCGCACTGCGAACAAAGACGCCCAGCATGAATAGCAGATTATGAGACCAATTATTTATCTTAAAGATTAAGTGATTAAAAAGTAGGATGAACCTGATCATGTACATCGCGCCATCTGTTTCAGAAAAAGGATAAAAAGAATGACTGCTCCTGCTATTTATTGATGGTCATGTGAGGTAACAAGAGTTGGGGGGAATATGCAAATGAGATGCAGTCAACATAACGGTTGGGAATTCTTTCTTTCTAATAATACCAATATATTTAACTGCAATAATAATGGTAAAAATGATTAGTTATAATATAGAATGGAACTTGCAATATGTAATATTGGTGAATAATCATATAAGTTTTCTTAATTTTACATCTTCAAAAAATTGTCCTAAATTGTCTAAGGGGACACATAACTTTGAGAATGACGGTGTTGAAGAGATAGCAAGATATGATATGAGATTGTTTTTATTGTGTGTGTAAGGCGGGGTGGGGGGCATTTTAATTCTTGAAATTTAAAAAAAATAATCTGAGAAACTAATCAGTATCCTCTCACTAAAGAGAGTGCACTAGATAATAGAGCTGCCCTCTACCTTTTTGAGTTATAGTTATTTTTTAATTACTTTAATCTATTTCGATTAGAGTCATAAGAAAATGAGTAAATGTAGAGTTTTATAATATAAGTTATAATTCCTGTCTGTTCACAAACTCTTTCTTTGGTTTTAGAGATAGACTACATATATTCTGGAATTACATTACTCAGAGTGCTTGAGTAAGTGTTGTGGGAACTCACTCATGCACAAGATATGAACTCTTCCAAACTGTATAAATAGAATGAATCTGCTCTCTGCAGAGTTTTTGTTGCATTAAAAGAGTTGCAAATAACTTGGCATGTTATTGTTCTGATTGACTGAGTCAACTTTTTTATTGACAAATGCAAAATGGTGAATACATTGCCTTATGATCTCTTCAACTCTTTTGCTCACACAACTCTAATTTCATACAACTTCAATTAACGATCTCATTTTTATGTATATCATCTTTTAACTATTGATTCTGATGCAGTAGAATTCAATTAATGCTTATCAAGCTATTGACTTGCTTGAAGAGTATTTTTCCCTACAGAAAGCAATGCTTTATAAAAATTCAGATTTTTTTTTTTCACTGTTTTGAAAATTTACTAGAGTAGCTTTACTTAAACAATATGTATTTTGATTGGGATAAAAGTTTTTATTTAAAAATGATTTTCTGCTAAAAATTTCTTCTGTAATAAATAAATTAATGAAATCTATTATCAATAAAAAATCTTGATCAACTCAGATGAGGAGAGAAAATGTTTAAAAATGAATCTTTGCATGTTGCTGAATTTTTATTTTATTTGATTTAACCTGAAATATAAAGATTTTAAAATGATTCAACAAAATTCCTGAAAGTAATTATATTCTTTCTTTTTTTTTTAGATCAACAAGAGATTGGTACAAACTGGGATCTGCCAAAAAGGTATGAAACATTTCCATTTTTCATATTTTCATTAGACATTTGTAGAAAACACTGGAAAGAAACGACTGCGGGAGAAGTAGAACTTTTCAGTTAGAAAGAAATGTGGGGAGTAATCTGTGTTAAATGGAGAAGTAATCAACCATCTCAGCAAAAATAACCTTAATGACACACAATATGGTTTCCGTTCTGCTAGATCTACAGCAGATGTGCTTACAGTTATCTCATAGGATTAGTGAATCTCTCGACGGAGGTAACCTTTCTAGGGCAATTGCTTTTGACATATCAAAGGCCTTTGATAGGGATTGGCATAAAGGTTTACTTCAAGATCTCAAGCTATGGCATAGCAGGAAATGTCTTCTCAATTATTAAATTATTTCTCTCTGACAGGTTCATAAGAGTAGTAGTTGATGGGCAAAAATCAGAAGCTCACAGTATTAATGCTGGAGTCTCCCAGGGATCCATCCTGGGCCCAACTCTTTTCTTGATCTACATTAATGATCTTCCAAATCACATCCTTACATCATTCGTAGACATTTATGCTGATGACATTACCATCTATGGTAGCACATCTAAGACCGTAAACGACCAAGTTCTCTCTGATTCTCTCTCCTCTGATCTTGAGCACGTGGTACAATGGGGAAAAGAGTGGCTGGTTACTTTTAATGCATCTAAAACCAAGCTTCTATCTTTACATCATCTACGTTCTGATCCCCATCTGGCATCAATTAAAATGAATGGTTCTCGTCTTGGGGAGGCCTCATGTTTTGACAAACTTCTGGGCTTGACCTTTACTCCTAATCTTAAATGAAACACGTACATCAAATCTGTTGCCAAGGCCACTGGAAAAATGGTAGGATCCTTCTATCGATCCAGTAGATATCTCACTGCTGATGCAATTCTCTATCTATATAAGAGCCAGGTACACCCAAGGATGGAGTACTGTTGCCACATCTGGGCAAGAGTTGCTAGAAAAGACTTGTCCTGCCTTGATAGAGTTCAAAATAGACTTCGTAGCCTCATAGGATATGTCCTTTTCTCTTCCCTGCAACCTCTATCTCACAGAAGAGATGTTGCGAGTTTGTCTCTGCTTTATCATTATTCTCATGGCAAGTGCTTGACTGAGCTTCAATCTATGGTCCCTCCTCGCCAAACTTTCACAAGAAACACTTGTCTAGCTGAAAACACTATCAATAATTCCCCCCACTCTGTGCCTAAACTTAAACATAGATTCCATAAACAAAGCTTCTTTCTTAGAACTGCACGCCTGTGGAATTGTCTTCCGTTTTCCTGCTTTCCAGCTGACTACAATATTGTTGCCTTCAAGTCCAACGTAAACAAGTTCTTGATGAGCCGTTCCACTTAAGTTAACAAATTTATCGAATTTCCATTACTAACGATTACTATATTGCCCAATTGACAACTATACACTCCTAACCCTTATCCTCGAGTGGTCACTGGCTTTGATAAATGGTTACGCCCATGTAAAAAAAAAAAAAAAATAGATCTTTTATAAAAAAATATTTAAGATAAATAAATAAAAAAACATTTGACACAGAATGAGTTGCCGTGCGCACATACACACACACACATAGCAGTTCCAAAACAGATAAAATGAATGGAAAAGCAGTTTTACACTACTTTTATGTCCACTTACAAAGATTAAAATCAAGATATAATGATATTAAAACTTACATCTAGAATCCTTATTCTAATGTTGATTAAACATTGCATGATTTTTATTCTAGATAATGTCCAAAAATTTAAGGCTTAAGCTTAATAGGTCTGAATAAGAAGTTGAAATTCAGAGAATCTAATGAATATGGATTAAATTTAATGCAAATTTGAAAGTTTGAATTGTCAAATAAGAGTTTGTGCCCATATTACACCTACTAAAATCCCTTTAAAATACTTTAAAGAAATTGAAATTTGGTAAATATTTATTAATTGATGTTTAGTTCCTATTGTTAAAATTTTACACAAATTGGAGGCATCTGAATTTTTACAAGAAGTTGCAATCTCCTTTCCAATCCCTATAAAATTAAACTAAATATAGCCCGTATTACCCTTACATCTACAGGATGGAATGATAAAATTATCTCCCAAGCAAAGGCAACTCAATTCCACTTGATGAAAACCGGTTTTCTTTTTTTGTTGCAAACCATCTACCAGTTGTGTATAAATCCCAAGAGCACTAGGAGCCTTCTATCATGTCTGAAAGTGACACAATGTTCAACGAGCGAGATCAGAGATGTGCCGCTGTACAACTTATGCTCTCTACCGATCCAAGTTATGACAACAGAATCATTGCCAGCACTCTCTAAATGCAAATTCAGACGGTTCAATACTTGAGGGCACAGCTTATGTGGGTCTCGTCGCCCACTTTGTAGAAGGTACAGGATGGCCTGCTTATGTTATAGATGATCTCGTCCTCGTGTGTAGTTAAATGAATTAAATGGTAAGTGATTGAGAAGCAAAAGGTCGCATAATGATGACAAAACATACCAATATATATGAGTGAAAGAATGTAGATTTATTTACATAAATTTACACGAGAAATGATAAGGATATAGATAGAAACATACCAATATATATGAGTGAAAGAATGTAGATTTATTTACATAAATTTACACGAGAAATGATAAGGATATAGATAGAAACATACCAATATATATGAGTGAAAGAATGTAGATTTATTTACATAAATTTACACGAGAAATGATAAGGATATAGATAGTAAGAATAAGAGTTTTTTGAGAAAAGAGTAGCGTTACTTGTGATTGATGAGAGGCTGACGGGTTAGTCAGGAGCGCTTCTTGGTTACATGTTGACTGGTTGAGAGTTCAGCAGAAAAGAGCAAGAAAAATATAAGAAACAGGAAGTGATGTGGCTGTGTCACTCTCCAGTTATCAGAGTTAAAAGGTGACAATCGAGTTAGCCTGGGAGTTTCAATTCCAACACACCTCACATCTTCGAAGTCAGCTTGAAAATCAACACCAATTCAATACCTGAATGTTTTCCTTGTGTCAACACGAGAAGGATCTTTTGCTCTTTGGTTGCAAAATTATAAAGTTGGGAATCTGTACACAAACAGCTGTACTGAGAATTCGTCATCTCCAAGACTTGTAGAGAATAACTACCAATCAGAAACCCTTCTGAAACTAAACATGGCTTCCAACTCAAGAGATTATGGACCCGGCGTGAGATTTTACTTTGATGGATCAGAATCAAAATTTGAATTGTGGCAAGTGAAATTTTTAGGATATTTACAAATCCAAAAGTTACACAATGTAATTCAGGCACAACCTGAAAACAGAAATGACTTTATTGAAAATAATGCAACTGTCTTTGCGGAATTAATGCAGATCATATGAGAGAAGGCCTGAACAATGGTTGCAAAGCATTGAACATATTAAGAGAGCATTATTTATCGAAAGGAAAACTCCAAATTATCTCTTTATATACTGAACTGACATCTCTAAAATGTATGGAAGCCGAGACGATTACAGATTCTATTATAAGGGCCGAAACAACAGCAAATTCATTAAAAATGTCTGGTGAAGTTATTAGCAAGTCTGTTAATCTTCATGGCCCTTAAAGGGTTACTGAGTGATTTCAAGCCATTTATCACCGTGATAATCCAGAAAGAAAAACCCATTACTTTTAGTCAATTCAAGTTGGCACTCAGGAGTTACGAGGAAACTGAGAAAGCACTCAGCGCTTCTAGCAGATATAAAAAAAAAAAAAAAACTACCCAGATTTTCAAAATGCGCGACCACGCGTCACCTATCCGGCTTCATAAAAACCCTGCAGTTAACAACATCACGTGGATTCTTCATCGAACTATCTTCCATTCTACATTACGTCGAAGAAAAAGAGAAAAAAAAAAAGATTGACAAAGGAGTCAACCTCGAAATATATTTCTTAAAAAAGAAACACTCGTTTATTTTATAGAAAAAATTTCATGTTGCAGTTTTTGGCTTCAAAAGTATTTATACATATTTTATCCTTCAAATTTCACTCAGCGCTTCTAACGGATATAAACAAAGAAAAACTACCCAGATTATATATATATATATATATATATATATATATATATACTTAAAAGAGTGTAGCCATCAACAATTGTGGGTTTTTCAGTCTTTTATCATTTTTTATTTTAAAATATTTTTATAACGCATTTCAAGCTTTGTACAGCTCTCTTTTTATATAAAGGTTTTTTAAGTGAAGGGTTATTCTGGAGAACATTTTACATCTAATGATTGTGAGTGTGTTTTTCAGAGAAATGTCAGTCTCAGACTTTTGTCGCCAATGGTTAGCGTGTTGTGGGGTCCAATTAGAGTTAAGTTCTTTTCGAGGGGAGGGGGCTTTTTGGTCCATTTGGCAAAGATTTTTATGATTTTTTTATGACTTTCTTTCTTTTTGATATATACGCGTACACACACGTTTTAAATATACAGTTTTTTCTCTCGTTGGAACAACACAACCATCACTTTAAATATATATATATATATATATATATATATATATATATATATACACACACACACACTTTCTTTATTATTTTTTTTATACAGCATTGTGATTTTGGATGAAAATTGTAACACAATTTCCCACATGAAATTTTAACTGAATAAATGTTTCATTTTTGCTTTATCAGCAATACTGCAAAGAATTCCAAGATGCTTGGCAATCCCAACAACTTGATGCTATTATTTGCCCAGCTCTAGCTTCAGCTTCAGCTGTCAAAGACAAAATGTTTTTTACAGGTAAAGTTAAAGTTTCAAATTAAAAACGTTCAATATTTCACAACTTTATTAGTTCATAAACTTCTTGAATCTCTCCGACCTAATTTGTTTTTGTAGAAAAACTACTTTTTGCACATACTTTTAAAATGTCTCTATAAACCTAATCTTTCATTGTATGCCAAAACAATATGTATTTTACAATTTAATATAATTCTACTTATATGCTAAAAATATTTTTTAGCAACTAATTTGTATGTTATGATCACAGTTGTCTTAAATTTTTAATGAACTCATGCACATATACGTCAGTTGGTGAATTTATTGTGCAGTCATGAAAATTGCAAAATTGATATCACTAAGTAAATTGTAAGGTGTCCTACCTTGTTCTATTTTCAAAACTGATTTCAACATGGCCAGATTACAACAATTGTAATATTTTAGAATGCAAATCTTTCAAAGCATCATACAACATACACGATCATATTGATGAAACTTGTGTTACATTTGTTTTCTATCATCCTTTACTCTCTTATAACGTTTTCTCACCAATGATTGTTGGAAAATGTCCCTCAGTAAATCTTTGAAACCTGTCTCCCTACCATAGTGCCGGTCCTGGATATGACCTTAAACTATATCCAGTGGTGAGGCCCCAGCTTATGAACTTTGGGCAGTGTGGAGCCACCCTTTAATTACCATTGCTCCCAGGTCCACTCTGACCCAGAATGGTAGTACCAATATACCATAAAACAAAAACAACCAACCTACCATGGTGCATCTACACCTTGAGTCAACAGGCCTATTATACCTTTCCAGTAGTAATATACATCTTCTGAATGAACTTCTTCAATGGAACAAAGTTAGCTTTCTTTAGAGAATGTGTGCATTTCTTGTCATAATAAAAATGGAGGAATAAATCTTCATTCTTTCATCCATTTTATTGGCCACCTCATCAAGAGGTAATTGCCTGCCTGGATAGAACATCTGATTAAATATGACAAACAAGGGACCAATTTTGAATAATCAATCATGTCCTTATCAGTACATAGTTATCATTGTATGCCCAACAAAGAAAGGACATAATTAAAATCTATTCATATCCAGGAGTTTCATTCACCCACTATTTGGCTCAATAAATCTTCAATTTCTGCCTTTTCTACATAGTCCCATTAAGAATGACAATGAGAAGAAGGCTTTCATTTCGGGAACTGTGACAGCTCCAGTTATCGAAATGGGTCTTCTGCTTCAGGAAGTGAGAGGGTGGTGGTGAATAAGACTCTGAGAATCTAAATATTATCTATTTGATTCAGTGATTCAGGTTCCAAAATTCATCAAAAATATTGACATTAATTAGTGGGTTTGCTTTCATAACCATCATCTTTATTCATAGCACAATTATCCACACATCATAATTAACCCGACTGCCTACTCTCTCCATAACCTATTTATCCTCTTACTCGAGCTCTAGTTTTTTCTCTAGCACAAGCTCCCTTCCTTGCCCACTCGCCTTGTTCTATTACAAGCATTTCTATTTGACTCTGTATGGTTGTAAATACCCCAAATCATCATCACTTTCACTATCTTCAAGCTCTCAAAACCAGTTCACTCCCTGAATTGCTATCAGCAATCACCATATCCAATACTCAAGAGTATTTCAGCTTGAAAATATGTGAAATATTTACAGAATTCGATCCAAGATTACAGCAATAATGTTCATGTACAAAACTATACATTTGGGGATTCCCCATTATATCATGAACATGAGGCAACAAGGCCGTTTTCAGCCATTAATGCACGAGTACTACCATCTGCTATTAAAAGTGATATACTTGTCACAATTTTATGATAATCACACTAAAAGGCTTAATCCTATTACTTTTAACACTATAAGAATCAGAAAATAAGGATGGAAAAAATTTAAATAGCTTGACATCCCATATCATGTAACAATGGCGCTGTCGACCATATTTTGATCATCTATAATGCATGAGTTGCATGCCCACTTCCTCTTACTTTTTGCTTTGACCGTTGAAGTGACATATTTGCCAAATCCATCCCTTTTTTAATCCATACCAGTTCTATGACATGCAACCATTCTTCTATTCCACATTAATCTGTCAAAGTGTTTTTGAAATAATATGTGATCGGTTGATGCTGCATCCATACCAGTTATGTTTGATATGCCTCTGCACATATTGATAAGTCTATCTTTCATATATCCACATTCAATGTTAGGTTTTAATATTTTGGTGCATTTATTGTAAGCCAAGTAAGCTTTTTTTATTTCTCTTTTATCTCTTTTGCTAATGTATAAAAAGAATTGAGAATTAACTGATAATTCTTAGTTTATTTTAACTGCCATGCATGTCTTTGATCTCTACTAAAACATTGCATGATAATAGATCAAAGACACAGAGTTTACTTATCAACTTATGATTTAATATTAACATTGTTCAAATCTCAAGTAAAAACTGATCAACTAGAGTTATAACTATTAAGTGCACACATGCAGTTGTGTCTTTAAATTTAATAAATTCATGGAATTTAGATTAACATTGATTGAATTCTGCTTGGCACTGTTTTAAAATAACTTATTGCATAAAACCATTTCCTTTTTATTTTTTTAAGCATACATACAAAATGGTAAATAAACATTGTCTCACATTTGAGTTTTAAATATGACTGACATAAATAGATGTGTGACATCCAAATTTGCCACTAGGAAAATAATCCCACTTTTTAACTTTTTTACAAATGAAAAATGTTGCATTTTGAAACCTCTATTAGTTGAATTACAGAACTATGGTGCCAATCTAAAGCTGTATCTATACTTAAATATTGACAGCTGACACATTGTTGCCTCATTAAGGTTTTTAGGCCATTTTCTCCAATATTTAAAGTTCATAACTAACTTAGTCTTAATGATTTGTTTTTCTGTTCCAGGAAGTCCATCTTATACATTAGTTTATAACCTGCTTGATTACCCAGCTGGTGTTCTGCCTGTGACAAAAGTGACTAAAACTGATTCCAAATTGCATGCTCAGTACAAACCAAAGCATTTTGCAGAGAACCTTCTCAAAATTGTGAGTAAATTGTAAATTACATTTTTTCTTTACTTTTCAATCAAATGTCTTTTATGATTCTTTACTTTAGAAATCTTCCAAAGGAACCCAATTCCTCTGCTGCATCACTTTCAACAAATTGAAAATATTTGCATTTCTGTGATCTGGAAATGATTTACGATATAAACTGAAAATTCTTAATGAAGTTCTAGAGTTTAGATTCACATTTCCTAATTGTTTCATTTATTGATTTTTATTTTATAACATTTTTCTTTCCATATTAGCAAATTACATTAGTGGTTTCTTTATATTGAATTTTTGAAAATATTTCCAAAATACACAATTCAAACTGTTTTGTTTTTTAGTTGATGACTGGCGTAACTGATCTCCCAATTGGAATCCAATGTGTAGCTGCTCCATACCAGGAAGAGTTAGTACTGCGTCTCATGAAAGAAATTCAAGAAGGACTTAAAAAAGAACATTCAGCTTGAAGAGAAATATTTCATATTTAATAAAAATCAATTTTTTTTTTCAATTCAATTCTTCAATTTAAGTTTGTTAAACACCTGTTAGAGAAGATTTCAAATTGTTTTTTTTTAATTTTTTTTTATTACATTTTTACCCCAAACAAGGCACATTGCCACTTTGATGTAGGGGCTACTATCAGGAATATAAGCTACAGGGGTACTAGGTGGGGAGTTGGGCAGCAAGATGTTGGTTCACGTTGCACTTGAACTTCTGCACGTCAGTACAATTGATGAAGCAGAAACACGGAAGGGAATTCCAAAGTCTAGCAGTTCTGAAGAAGAAACTACTGAAGTAGAAGGTCTCTTACATCTACGGATCTCTACTGTGAAGGGGTGGGATTTTGCTGTTTGTCGGGGGTGTTTACGTCGAGGGGTACAAGTGCTTGCAGTTTGTCGGAGAATTCACCGTTAAAGTACTTGTAGAACAGACAGAGGGATACTACATTTCTTCGATGTGACAGAGGCTAAAGCTTAGATGACAGTTCAGGACTAATATTAGATTGGCGACTCTCTTTTGAACCTTGTCTAGGAGCGGGAGACTCGTAACAGATGCACCAGCTCAAATATGACAACAATACTCCATACATGGGCGAATGGTGGCCTTATAGAGGTACAGGATACATTTGGGCGTTAGTAGCTTTCTAGCATGGTAGAGAGAACCTACCTTTTTTGCAGCGGTCCTGGCAATGCTCTCAATGAAATTGTTCCAACTCATGTTTCCTGTGAACGTTAGGCTGAGGAATTTAAAAGATGTACTCTCAGATAAAGAGTCTTTGGCCACTGCTATTGGTGGTAGAGAAGGTTTCTTGTAGTTATTGGAGGAAACAAGTTTAGTCTTGGCAGCATTGAATGTGACCATCCATTTTTGTCCCCATTCCACTACAGATTGGAGGTCATTCTCTAGTATTTCTGCCATTTCTTTAGATATGTGTTCATTTGTTTTCCTGTCGTGTCTGTTATAGAGCGTGGGGTCATCAGCATATAACCATCTCACAGACAATTTTGTCAGGGAGGTCATTTATGAATATTAGAAATAATAGAGGTCTAAGGATAGACCTTGAGGCACTCCTGCATTTATATCATATTGTTTAGATGTACGACCATCGAAGACAACCTGGATTTTTCTCTTATCTAAGAAGGATTTAATTATGTTAAGTATTCTTCCAGTGATACTGTATGATCTGATTTTCCTGAGAAGACCTTCATGCCATACCCTGTCAAAAGCCTTAGATATATCTAGAGCTACCGCTCTACCCTTCCCTGCTTTATCCAGTGAATGGTATATACGCTCAGAGATTACAGTTAGGATGTCTGCTGTGGAACGAGCTTACTTAAATCCATATTGTTGGTTAGTCAGAAGTTTAGCATCTGTAAGGTGATGAACTAGAGCTTGTTTAATTATGGTCTCAAATATTTTGGCGAAAAGTGGGAGGAGGCTAATGGGGTGATAATTTACTGGTTCAGTTCTTTTGCCAGAATTCTTGAAAATTGGTACTACAGAAGCAGTTTTCCAGCAGGCAGGAAAACAAGATTTATTAAGGCATTTGTTGTAAAGTTTGGAGAGAACTAGAGCTACTTTTTAATAGCACAGCTGGGATGAGATCGGGTCCACATGCTTTTGAAGTGTCAAGGTTTTTTATGATAGCATGCACCTGAGAAGGGGTGGCTTTCAGATCATCTAGTGTAGCGTCTGTCCGCAAAGATTGGGTTGACCATCGTCTGATGGGTTGTGGGTACCGGATTGACAGTTCCTGACTGCTGTTCCCGACTGGTAGTACAGGAGCCCTAACTTTTTGGTAGCGCTTAGAGCGGCTGCTCCATCAACAGTTGAATAATATTAAGATGTTTGTAGTGCCATGTCACACATGGAAAGGAACCCTACACTCATCCCCAGTGGGCTTTCCTGAGGCTATAATCCTAGTATATGCAAGGTCAGCTGATGGTCTACTTGTGTTGCAGGTTCGATTTGTATACATTAGTCGATTAATGTTTTATTTTTGCTTTTGTTTTACCATAAATTATTAGGTTATATTTTTTTTGTTTGGGTTTTTTTCAAGAAAACCTTTTTTAACAAATTGAAAGTACACTTTTTTTTATACAGAAGTTGTTTTATATAAGAAAATATGAATGCTTTTTCTTTGTTAAAGAAATTGTTAGGTGAAGTACAGAGAAGTTTCTACCAAGACGAGCGTTATTTTTTTCAGCCATTCTTACCATGGGGAGGGGATGGTTTTTTGTAACTATTCTGTGCTTTCAACTAACAATATATTAAAAGGTAAATTTTCACATTAGGTCCACCTCCACAATTTTCAACATGGGAAGGTTGAGGGTGTTTATTCCGAAAGCCGTTCTTAACACGAGGAGAATGGTGGTATTTATTCCAAAAGCCATTTTTAACATGGAGAGGTTAGGGGTGTTTATTCTGAAAGCCGTTCTTAATATGGTGAGCTGGGGGTGTTTATTCATGGCTGCCAGTGAATTATAGTGCATAGTACAGGTCTTTATATCATGAAAACTACTTGCCTCTGCAAATTTGAAATGATATTTTCTTATTCAGCATAGACAAAAAAAAACCTTTAAAAGTAGTCATTTTAAAGAAAATTGTGGAGGTGGACCTAATTTTAAAAAATACCAATAAAAAAAAAAAGATATTGTGAAATTTAGATTTAACTTGGAAAAACTATTTTAAAATAGCGCGGTACCAAAAGTAAAAAAGTACCCCCTTTGGGTTTGTACTTGTGCAAAGATTTGAAAAAGTTATCAACAAAAACAAATATATAACAAGTAAATGTTTTCAAAGATAAGTTACTTTTTTACCTAACAGGATAATTTTTAGTGTTTTTATTGGGTTTGTATTATTGTACACAGATTCGAAAAAGTTGTCAAAAACAAATGTATAACAAATATAATCAAAGGCAAGATAAGTTACTTTATCTACCAAACTGGATAATTTTTAGTGTTTTTATGTAAAATGTTTATTCGTCTCGAAAAACACAGCGTTTACCGCTATATTTGAAAATTACAAATGGCGGCAGACTGTGTTAAACACATTAAGTTTGGGAAAATGAGTTAAAACTAAAAAAAACTCTACAAAATACTGTTAAAAAAACACTGAATATATGTCAGCCTATGTCACGGTAATATATATTGAGTGAGTTCCTGACAGTATTTTGTATAGTTTTTTAGTTTTAACTCATTTTCCCAAACTTAACATGTTCAACACAGTATGCCGCCATTTGTATTTTTCAAATATACTGATAAACACTGCATGTTTTCGAACCGATTAAACATTTTACACTAAATAATAATACTAAAATGTTATTCAGTTAGGTAGAAAAGTAACTTATCTTGCCTTTGATAACATTTATTTGTTATAAATTTATTTTTCAACAACTTTTTCATATCTGTGTTTAGTAATACAAACCCGTTTTATTTAATGTAACGTTTAGTCGGCTTGAAAATAGTATTTATCAGTGTATTTGAAAGATACAAATGGTGGTGGACACTGTTGATTACATTAAGTTTGGAAAGATGAGTTAAAAGTAAAAAACTATACAAAATACTGTCAGAAACCCACTGAATATGTCAGCCCATGTCACGGTAACATATATTCAGTGGGTTTCTGACACTGTTTTGTATAATTTTTAACTGATTTTCTCAAACTTAACATATTCACCAGAGTCCACGACCATTTGTCTTTTTTCAAATACATCGATAAAAACTGTGTTTTTCGAACCGATTAAACATTTTACATTAAATAAAAACACTAAAAATTTATCCAGTTAGGTAGAAACGTAACTTATCTTACCTTTGCTTTCATTTATTTGTTTTCGGACAACTTTTTTGAATCTGTGTAATGTAACCCCCCCCCCTCCCTCCCCATCACCCAAATATTAATTAAAAACTCACATTTTTTAATACAAAAAACAAAACAAAAAAAAACTCGATTTAGCGTTTCAACATTTTAGCAACGTTCGGCTTAATCCACTGATTGTTGGTCGAGCCCAAGCCATGATTGACGGAAACTCCCGAGGATCTGGATCCAATTCTGCAAGAGTACCATTTTTTTTCATTTTCGCCTTTTTCTCCCCCCCCCCCCCATTTTTTGGAGTGGATTGTTGTACTAAGAATATAAGAAACATGCATTTTCTCTTTTTATTAGATTTTTCCATTATACTAAATTGAGCCACAGCAATGCATGGCAGGGTACAGCTAGTAATTAAATAAATTATGCAAATTACTCACTTCAAAAAGAATTGCAAATTAATTCAATAATATAACAATCGGTACAGACCCCACAATTGGAAGAACAAAATTACTTGAGTTGAAATAGAGCTGATTTTCTCACAAAAAAATTCTGATTTGACTACTGGCAACATGTTGAATTAGTTTGCAAGACACAGAATTTGCTTGCAAATTCTAGATTGATTCTTTTGCAGAATTTGATTTGCTATCCTTATTAAGATTGAACCTGACACCAGAATTAAAATAGATGTTCAAAGATGGCACAGCAGAAACCTGCTTAGTTGAGCCTGCAAAATATTCTTTTCCATCTAGTATGTTGTAGTTGTAGAAGCATTACATAAATCTACATACAATAATGTTATCTAAAAAAATCTGAAGTATTTATTTACAAATATAAAAGAAAATAAATTTTGGTGGTTACAGAAGTGAACATTCAACAGACTCTGAAACACTTGCATGAACAATACTCACCACAGGAAATATTTCTATGTAACTCACAATACTTAAAAGTAATAATTTTGATCAAATGAATCTTCTGAAAGTTATAAGAAATGTTAGAAGTTGGAATTTTGGGTTTATGTTGTACATTGTGACAAGTCATGTTGAGATTAAAAATTTGTGGAAGACATCAGTAGATTTGTTAAGAGCAAGGCAGAGAAAGAAACAGAGTATGAGGAAAGAAGATAGATTTTCTCCTTCGCAAATCATTGAAGAAAGAAAACCATAGTAGTTTCCACTAATATGGCATCAAAAGGGCCCACACCAGAAAATCCTCCATGATTCAGACTCCATTTATCAAATGGCAATACAGCAGCCCTTGTATTATGCACCTGATCATAGGACAGCCTCTGTAGTCGTTACTCCAAGCTTCGGGTTCCTGACTATTAGGTGGATAACGTCATCTCAGGTAAAACGTTGACACCCAATTATTATTGACAAACGGCAACAAAAATACAAGTAGAATTGCTTAAGTCATTTCTAACTACAATTCACAAAAAACTGCAAACCAATTAGACAGCATTTTCTTCTTCCTTTGTCAAAAACATTATTTATGGTAAATGAGAATAAAAAAAGCAAGAAATGCATTTTCTATTCTCCATTAGTTTAGTTTTACATAAAAAATAATTACAAAATAAACAAAGGTACACAAAGAAAAGAAATTTAATAAAAATGGCAACTGTTTTTTGATTGGAAGTGTAAAGAGGAACAGATGATGTTGGTATTTTTATTGTAGATGAGTAGATAAAGTGATTGGAGTTGTGTTAATGAGCAAATTATGAAATTGATGATTAAGGAGAAAATACATAGTTATGCACCACAATATGACTCAAGTCAGAATGTGCATAAATGAGTGAAATATGAAAAGGGGGTTCTTGCTGTGGCAGGAAATTTGAATGTTTAAAAGACCTGTAGAGACTTTTTTATGGAAGAAATAGATATGGCGATAAGAATGCAGGAGAAAGAATTTCAAAATTTATCTTGCCATGGACGTGTTTGTTGTAGGCATGTGTCCTTAAGCACGGCTACCGAGAGAGTAGGCCAGTGAACATGATAGCGTGACGTCATTTCCTTATCAACATGTAGGTATAGAAAGTTTCCGGTGTTCAACCACGTGGTCATAAAAAAATAATTTTAGTTGCCTTAGATTGTGCATGTTTTTTATTCGCCTAAAGAGAAAAAATAATTCTTCATTTGGATAATTATATAATTGCAATCTAACAAAATATAACAGTAAGTGAGTTGTTTTTGAATTTTTATATCCATCGAAGAAAGTCGAATATTTCATTTTATTTATTTTTTTTAACTGCAAAACAATTTATATATGAGAATATTATTCACTCCGTTCTTTTAATAATAAATAAAACTTTTCATTGAGTATTTCCAAATATTTTAAAGTTAGAAGCATTTTTCACACTAAAACAATTGATAAATTCAATATTTTAGCACTGGGAGTAATTTATTTCTTTGAAATATATTTAAAACTTAAGTTTTTGTTTGTTTGCTTGTTTTATAACATTTTATCTGTAAATAATTTACATGATTGAAATGGGAAATGAAATAGGAAATTTTCTAATCTCTTGAACACATTCACTTTATTCTTTAAATTCTTTATTCTTTCGAACACTTTATTCATGCGAACACAAATTCATCTTAAAAATTCATTAACTAATCAGTTTTAATTAAAGTTTTGATATGAACTAAAAATAAAGAGTACATTAAATTTTAGTTAACATATTTTCTTGTGTTCATCTTATAAATATTGCTTGGTATTTGTGCCGTGTACTTACCGTGCTGAAATAATAACGTTATTTAGAAAGCCATTCTTAATAGGGAGAGGCTTTCTAACTATTCTGCACTTTCACCTCATAATTTAATGAAAAAAAAAAGATACCATAAAATTTAACTTGAAAATCCTATCTAAAATATAGCACGGTGCATACACTGCACAAGCACCATTATTATTATTATTATTAACAATAATAAAAAAAAGGTACTTCACAGGGAATGTGGACCCTGCGTAAACGGGTTTTTTAATGGTTGCTCCCTAAAAAGCGCATATGCAGAAGGTTTTCATTGGTTTATTTAATCACGAAAACTTTTTGAAGGTATTATTTGACTATGTATGAAAAAATAAATGTAACAAAAAATAAAAATATTTAGTGTGGGAAATATAATAATAAAAATAAATTAAAATGAAATGAAAATAAAATAAAAACAAATACGAAATAAAAGTATGAATCAGATTGAATTAAAGAAATAAAAAAAATTCGAAAAATAAAATAAATACATGCTCAATTACAAAAAAATTAAAACCTGTTTATGCAGGGTCCATGTTCCCTGTGAAGTGCCAAAAAACACTGTAGATGACCTCGACTGGCGCCACACCAACTAGTTGTAAAGAGTCAGGGAGGATAGAAAGTCAGAGGTGAGAGAGTACTAACCAGATCTCCACTGGAAGTGTGCAGTTCAAATCTAGTACCTTGGGGAGGCATTTTGTCATCCAAATCCCAAGAAACTCCAATAGCTAATGGCAACGAAAAATTGAAGCAAACGGCTGTTGCGATAATGTGAAATCAATCTGCACAGGTGGTCAAGAGGTGGAAAATATTGGAAATCTGGGGATCACGCGGTCTCCAGCGAATTCCTCAGATTACTGCCAGTGAGCGATCACTGATGAGACAACTCCTAGTGAATGAAACAATAATAATGATATCCCCTCCCAAATTCATCACTCCCTGATTTAATATCATAGATGTTTATTATATTTTCTTAGTTTTTAATCACTGTTCACATTATAGTATGATTGTTATGAGAAGTTATGAGAACTTCATTTCTGTATTCATGTATTGTGCACTGATATGAAAATCAAGACTATAGCAGAGTATGGGATTCCTAACCATTAAACTGATGAAAATACGCTACACATTTTGATGAAAACATGAAGAAAAAATGAACATAGAAGAATAGAAAACAAAAACTTTAAATGTAATGTCTGTATTAAAAGTAATAGTTATTAAAATTTTTCAACATATAATTTTGTAGGGAAAAGTTTACTTTCATTATTCTGACAAATCTTACCTACATTGCCTGCAGGCATTTTTTTAGTTAGCAGGGCTTTTATATCTCGGTGGCCATGCCCTAACCCGCTGTAGTCGTGGGGCTGCTGCATTATCTCATGCAGTGTGTCTTGTGCAAGAATAGTCTGGCAGTGCCCATCTCTCTCCAGGCTCCAAGCACATACAACACTTGGCATTATCAAATCATCATTTTTCGGTGTTGGCCAGGCTCAACGTTGCTTAACTTTGGGTACCAGTGTGTCAACATGATTATGCTGTATGTTTGTTGTAAACATTCTTAAATTGTTAAATACTGAGTTTTAATAGAATCAAGAAATCTAGAAGGTTCAGAAGCAGTATCTCATCTAATCATAAAATTTGAGAAAGTAAAAGGTATGGGAAGTTGCGAATAAGATAAGGTAAAGACTGCAAAAATGTTAAATGATCACAAACTTGACAAATTAGATTGTAGAAGAAAATGTTATTCAAGCTCGGAACTTAGTTTAATTATGAGGGGGATCATCAGAGGTCTCCAAAGTTTTCGAATGGAGACGCCATATTGCTGGCTTTTTAGGGCAACGCATCCTAAGATTTTCGTAAAAATTGACTAAGAAACAGCAAATAACTATAAAACAGGATTAACAAGCTATTTATTTCCAAAATGTGAACCAGTGCAGAATTTTCTGTTAAAAATTAACGTTCGAAAATCATTTCAACTCCTTCATTATTCGCTTATCATACAGTATTAGATGTAGAAACATGAAATTGGTGCATTTCTGACATAGACCTATCCAATTGTGGTTCAATGTGATTCGTTCCAATCTTAAGCAAAGCTTTCAAATGTTCGGATAATTGTGATTTTGTATACTTCATTTTTTTAAACAGTTTTTTTTTACACAATAGATACGGTTGTACTCTATTTGTCCAGCAATTGTTTATTGTCTACTGACAATGAACAAATCCTGAAAGAGACAAAGACAAAACAATTAGGATTACACAATCTATCTCCTCACAAGTCTTTGTGTATGTGTCAATGCTAATGTTAGGTGGGACAAACCCAAAAACTGACAAAACGATACAATAGGCAAGGAGGACAGGAATCTACACGAGTACAGGGGAAAACATTATGTTGAGTGGACCTAGTCGGGAGGTGACTCATGATTATTGTGGATTTTCAATTGTTAGAACATAGTCCTTGAAACATTTCAGTGTAGTTTTAGCATGGCCTAATCTTGGCATGTGTACACCAGGTGGGTGGAGGGCTGGGTTGTTGGCTGACTGGAAGGTCCTATATTCTGAGGTTGGCTTGGTGATATGGGGGTATCAATAGTCGGTTGAGTGATGTCTGGCATAACTGGCTCACGATGTGGGACCCCTGGTGATATTTCCGGTGTGGGCAATGGTTGGGTAGGATGTACAGGAATAATAAGGGGCTTCAGCTTTGTGACTTTGGGTGATGTTGTGGTATCGTTATGTGCAACAGTTATTGGTGTCCTGGTGGAGGTAGCATATTGGCAAATAAGGTCGTCTGTGATCGTCAGCGTCGGGGGAGGGAGTTGCACTGGAATATACTTTCGCAGGAATTTTCGCTCGCCTTGATCTGTCAATGCTTATTACATATTGGTCAAATATCTTCAATTACTATTCCAGTTTTATTTGCGCAGATAAGGACCGACCTGATTTTGAATGCGCACATGATCACCAACAATCAGTGGTGGGAGCCTTTGCATATCTTCCAATAACCTCTCAGCACAGCACATGTGCCAGTTTCGTAGAGCTTCTTCACATGCTTGCCAAGTGCTATGCCACATGTTATGTGGTTGATAATTTCCAGGTATAATGGGTATAAAGTCGTGAATGGGATGACCAAAGATACACATGACTGGTGACAGCTTAGTGTCTTGATCTGGCGTATTTCTCTAATGCAACATAGCACACTGAAATGAATCTGTATCAGTAGTTCCATTGGGGCCTGTGTTGTCAATGAGGACGCGTTTTACAGTCTTGATGATAATATCTGCTCTGCAATTGCTGTGGAGGAATGCTATCGAAGATAATTTGTGGTGAACACCCCAATCGGTGAGAAATTGCCTAGTGTTGTTAGTGGTAAACTTGGGTCCACTATCGGAAGCTAACTCCACCATACCATAGATTATGAAAATCTGTCTTAGGCAGGAGATGTCCCTGGGCACCATCTGAGGATCTCTCAACTAGGGTCAGTTGGAATAGCAGTCCACCACAACTAGGTAGTGATGTTCTTGATAAGTGAAGAAATCTTCACAGAGGCACTGAAAGGGGTATTATGGGCTTCGGGGGGAGATTGGTGGAGCTCTCGGGTTTGATGAGGGAGTTTGTACAGTGTGCTGTGATGGCTGACATAATCCTTGGCCAAAACAAGGACGCTTCAGCCCTTGCAATCATAGACATTATGCTTTGGTGAGCTGAGTGTAGAGTAGTGAGTATCTCATCTAGTAATGACGGTGAGATAATGGTTCTTATGGACTATAACACCGTCTGTAGTACAGAGATCGTCATGGAACAGGAAATACTCACGAATGTTGTCTAGCATTTCGTGGCAAAATTCAAGTATGCCAGATTCTATAAGGTTGGCTAGTTCAAGCATATGCTCGTCACTAGTGGCGGCCGTACGCACTCTGTCCCATGTGATGGGTTTGAGTTTAGTGCATGCAGTGATGCAGCTGTTGTTGCAATGACACTTTCTTTGGTGTCACATTCGATGGTGTCATAGGTTCTGAGGTCAGATAATACTTTGGTTGAGTGTTCGAGAAATTTGTGGTCTGATGACAGGGATAACAAGTCGTCAGGTAGTATGAACTTTATACGTTCATGTGTTGGATGGCATGACCAGCAGTCAGTGACGCGATGCTTTACTCTTGGGATGTGGGCCATAGTAAATCTGTATCATAGTGTTTTTTCCTTGAGATTCTGAAAGTGGTGTGTAGTGTGATTCTGCTGTATGTGTAAAATGGCTGCCAACTAGGGTCACCTTCTAGAGTGACAGCAAAATGGGTTGTGTTTTGGGCAGTTACAATGTTTTTGTAGGAGCCAAAATCCGATTTCAGACTTTGACCAATCGGTTGCCAAGAATGTTGGTTTAACCGGATCATAGATGCGAACACAATGTTCAATTTCAGCAACAATCGATTCCTTGGATTCCTGAAAGAGATCTTCTAGGTTCTTATTCCACTTGAATTGAGTGGTTGGTTTAAGAAGCTCCCTGAATGGTAACATGCAATCTGTCATGCTGAAGGCATAAGACACTTGGTTGGTGAGACTGAACCATGAACGTATTCATTGATGTTTTTTGTGTCAGGACACTAGAATTGCCCGTAGATACTTCCTACATGGACGGACATCATTCTTGGTGATCTGGTATCCAGCAAATTCAGTGATGTCTGCTCCAAGAATAAATTTATCTGGGTTAAGTGTAATGCCGTTTCTTCCACAGATGGCCAGTTTATGATTTGAAAAAAGTTTTCTGCAGCATCAATGCATTTCATCTTGTTTGGTATGTCCACGACAATCTCATCATAGCATCGTGTGTATCCATTGCCAGAAGCAATGTAGCCCTGAGCTGCCATCCTGTAGTGATATCGACCGCAATGGGTGATAAATGTGGTAAGATCACAGAGGCGTAGAATGTTCCATGCATCAAGGACAGTATTCTTTTTAACAGATGGCATTGATCGCGCTTGGAGGAATGGTAATGGTGTGTGATGCATTTCACGAGTTGCATAGGCATTTAGGGCTTGAAGATCGACTGTTTTTCTTTGCGCAGATCACAATTCTATGACATGAGGTGATAGGTTCGCCAATTGGTATTGGTTCAATGACTCCTAATTGCACGTCTTGATCAAGTCTTTTTTTTACTTCCTCTTGTCAATGTATGGGAACTGGTACAGGCATATGATGAGTTATAGGCTTAGTGTCCAGATCCACCATTAGCTTTAGCGGTGAGCAGTATCATAGGTAATGTTTGATGTTCACGTGTTAAATGTGCTGGTGCCATAGAGATCAAGAAGAAACTGTTGAAGCTGCACACAGTTTTTTTAGGAGTGCCGTTTGTAGTGGAGATGGAGGACGGCATGTTGGGCATCCGCAAGTTGCTCTGTCTCACCTATGGTGGCAGTATTTTAACCGTGTGTCATATGCGGTAGCAAAATCAGGAACAATCAAGCTAAATTTATAACCTAAAATATTGCAGCATTAAGAATTTTTTTGAAATTCAATTTATAACATTATATAATCAATTCTTAATGCTGCAATATTTTAGGTTATAAATTTAGATCGCAAAGTGGACATTTTTGGGAAATGTTTTTCGTTTCCACAAGAGTACGCCCAGTTGGCAAGGCATAATGCACCTGGTGCATAAGTACTGCAAATATCTTGAAAGATCTTCAGCAAAATTTCTTCCAATTGTTGGCCTGAACCCATGAGATAAAACATGTATCCTGTGCACCGTAGATTACTTATGCAGTATATCGTCAAAACACAACATGCCGACTATTATAACTTTTTGATCAACCACTATTTTGGAAGGCGTCTGAAATTGTGAATGCTGTTACAGATGATAGTCCAATTAGGAATATGATACTGTTGCTTGGCATCTTCCATACCTTCATGAATATGTTGGGTGCCATTGGAACTTTGATGGATGGCACTGGACTCAAGGAAATCATGGAGACAGTATATGGTGGAAATGCTGTTGAACACATAAGCGAAAAGGCAGTGCAACGAGCATTTTGTGACCACCTGCTGGTGGATCAGTGTCTCACATGCCAGATTGTTACCAAGATCATAGAGGATGAACCTGGTTTCCAGGACCAAGTGGAGGAACTTGAGCGATTGTACATGTTGATGGAGACTGACGAGTTTGATTTAGATTCAATAATGGAATCAGATTGCATAGACAGAGTTCACAATACTTTAAATGATAAAAAGAATGAACTGGCAAAGACCTCCAAAACCAGAAAACTGTGGATAAATTATCAGCACATGCTAAATATAGCCAGGGCACTTGTTTCACATGATCGAATGGGGTCTTGGGAAATGCAGCTCTGCTGTCTCAGTTTGCTTACTAATATCTGCAGCCGCTGGTCATCCAAATTATCTAAAGTCAGCTCGTCTATATGATTTGAAAGATGACAATCCTGAAGTACATCAGACGTTCCACTCTGGGTTTTATGTAATCCAACACAGCAGCCAATACTGGGTTGGTCTTGGCTCCGATCTTGTGATCGAGCAGACACTAATGCACTCACTCAAAAGCCAAGGCAAGTTGACATGAGAGAATGGAATGTCCAAGCACCAGAGAACAGTTTCGCCTATGTCATCCACTGTGTCATCTTTCTACAACCTTGCCATGCAAGATCTTACTGAAACAAGTTATGCAACAAGTGCTAAACCTAAGGAATTGTCTGCCTCCTCGGTTAAAAAGAGCTGAGATAAACCGCGAACAAGTTGCAGAAAAACTGGATAGTGTTACACCATTTTCAGCTGATGAATCGTTACACAACATCAGCACAGGAATTTATGCCAACGAAGACATCAATGTACAGGACCGCTTTGAAATCGGAAGAGACATTGTTAAAAAAATGGACTGACAATCAGTGTTTTCCTACTATCACAGTTTGAATGCAAAACTCTAGCATCCAGCAAGAATGTGAAAGTATCTGAAGATCGCCTGTTTCAGAGGGATATATTTGGCTAGATGATGTCATCCTATGAATTGTGTTTATACCCAATGTCTTTGTTTGAGGGAAAAGGGATCTTGCGTTAGGTGGACAAACTACAACTCGTCGAAGCAATCAGAAATTATGTCAAAACAAAATCAGACAATGGTTTTAGCAATCACAGAGTACAACATACTATGAAACAGACTCGATGTGCAGTAAACTGCAAGCTGAATGCGCACAACGGAATCCGAGAAAAGAGTGGGGACGAACGACAGGCATAGAAAAAAAAACAGTTGTGAACAGAAGAGAAATAGCAGACGACCGAAAAAAGAGGGGGGGGGGGCGAACGACAGGCATAGAAAGAAGACCAGTTGTGAAAAAAAAAGAGAAAAAAAATAAAACGAAAGAAATGTAGATAGGGCAAGAATGCGGGGGATACTTCTTTTGGTCAAGAAAGCTGTAAACACTAATTGACCATGACAGCCCGCTGAGCGCGTGGGTGGCGGAAGATACCAATGAAATCCCAATTAACAAAGCGACTATTGTCGACTGCCCTGGGCGATAAGTGACCCCTATTGAAAAGACACGTGGCCTTTGTGGAATTGGATTCAGCGGTTTTTATGTTCTCTCAAAAAATAATTAAGTAAGACATTTCTGTTTTTACGACATGTCAAGTTCCATTAGGACCGCGCCGGCCGAGATTGAGAACGCCCGAATGCCAACAGAGGAAGAAAGATAGCTCCTTTTTTGGGTATAGGCCGCCTGGCGAAGATTTGAGTGACAGCGGTTCCAGCATCCTGATTGGCTAAAGGGCCGAATGAGAGAAAAAGAAGAAGATTTAGCTCCCACCCCCACAATATAAGTAGCGAGCTTTGAGAGACTAAAACACAGAGATTTCACAGATATGGAATAAAAATTCAACATCACTGGCAACCATTTCAGGTGAAAGATTGACTCCAAAAACATGGATAAAAATGCAAGATCTATTGATGTATCATGAAAAATGGTTGTGTTAGAGATTTAAAACATAATGGAAAATGACTCGTTAGTCGAAAATGTTCAACTGCGAAATTTGAAACTTTCCCATGCTTAAATCTTGTCCAACTTTTAGTATGATATGTTGTAGACCCAACCTGACATAAAAAAACAAAAAACAAACAAAAAAAACAACAACAACAATTTCTTGCAATGTTTTTTATATCATTTCGTATTTTGACTGGACTAGTAACTGCCGATCTTCTTAGAAGGTATTTTGTCAAACTTGGGAATTTGCAACGGAACCCTTTCATTTAATCTGCTAGAATAGTATGACTGGGTAGAAATCCTAAGTAATTTGCAATTGTATTTTTGGGTGTCGTCTGCATTAAGGATTGAACCTTTAGTCTCTAGGAATGTAACTTTTACAGCTGAATTTCACAAAGTACTCTATCCACTTGTGCAAAGACAGAGACCACAGTGAATAAAGTATGTGCAGATTCTTGAGTTCGATACAATACACCTGATACACGCAAATAACACTCAAGATTCAGGTTCTGAAAGTGATTCAGAGAATAATTTAGCAGAAAAAGTCAGATAAGCATAGTTGAAATGCAGTTGTTTATACTTGGATCTAAGACAAATGCAAGTACATTATTGTTTTTTAGTTTTATTCGCATCATACAAAGTATATTGCCACTGAGATGTAAGGGACTATTGTGATAGGGGCAGATTTATAGCAGCAATTCAAGTGAGAAATTGAGTAACAAGATGTTTTTTCTGCATATATGATCTGGGAAACAGGGAGTAGGAAAGGAATTCCAAAAAGCAAACAAACCAAGAAAATAGAAAGTTTTTCAGAATCTAGAGATCTCAATAGTGAAGGAGTGATATTTTGCTGCAAATCAGGTGGGGCAGAGATATTATTGTTTTTTTTTTTTACAACCCCGTTCAAGGAGTAGAGGCTAGTGGCTGATAAAACAGCCGAGATGTGGCAATGGTACTCCATGCGTGAGTGAATGGTGATTTAGTGATATAAGATACTGGCAGGTGTAATAAATTTTCTAGCTTGGTAAAGGTAGGCTACTTTTTTTTGCAGTAGACTTGGCAGTATCTTTTATCTATTTATTCCAATGTTAGTAAAGAGTTTGACCATTTGACTCTTGGAAATGCCATAACATTTTTGGCTCCATTCTACTACAGATCAGAGATTATTTTCTAAAGATTCACTCATTTCCTTGGATGTGCATTTCGATTTGACCACATGCCAAAAATAGAGTGTGATATCATAAGCAAATATGCTCATCTCAGGGAGGTTGTCTATGAAGATCAGGAAATATTAAAAGTTCAAATATTGATCTCTGGGATACACCTGCATCTATCTGTTGTTGTTTAGATGCATGACCATCAAGAACCTGCATCTTTATTTGAGCTAAGAAAGACTTGATTATATTAAATATTCATTTAGTAATACGATAGTAGATTTTGCTGGAAAGGCTTTCATACCAGACCCTAGGCCTTCAATATATTATGCACTATCGTTCTAGCTTCACGTGTTTTATTAAATGTGTGGTTTGTAGAGCCAAGTTTCTAATTTCTGACATAATGTAATTTCTAGTCATTTCAGTATAGCTATTCTTATTTAATACTCTTACAATAGTTTAGTGATGCTACAAAGATTTTGCTTATTCTCAGCTGATGGCAGTTGAAATGACTATCAAAGCCTCTTTACTGTTGACCATGGGAAGAATCTATTAAGCATGTATATGCAGTGTGATTATGTGCTAAGGATATGAATGGCATGGAGAGAAATAATATGAGAATCATGCAATGGATGTATAACATGAGACTTAGATCTAATGATCTCAGAGGAAGATTAATATGGGCAGTATAGGGAGACATGTGCAGAATATGACACTTGGATGACATAACCATGTTAAAAGAGTATCTGAGAGTTATTGAGTTAGATGTAGAAAAATTGAGAAGTTCAGTTAACAAGGAAAGACCAAGATAAAAATGGGAGGAACTGATATAGATTGACTTGAGAAAAAGGAATAATAGGTTTCAAAGTTAATTTCTACAAACAATCCAACACGTAAAGCAGATGTTATAATGATGATCATGGTGGTGGTGATTTTTCATCATGACTAGGTTTACTTTCACTTCAAATTTTATCTCAAACTTTGCTTCTTTGGAACAAGATGGGGCAATAAATGCTTCATGTTTGGTGAAAAACCTTAAGCAGCAAAATAATTTAGAAAATTTATCAAAAGTTGAATTCCTAAATCATAACAAAATTGAAGAAATGTTACAAACCTGTTTTCCTCCACTAAAACTGACATGGTAAGTTCACGACATGTAATACAAAAAGATCATAATTGTGAAATTTTGTCTCAACTGTTTTAATCAATTTCATCAACATTTTTATTAACAGTTTTTAGAGAACCAGATGCCTGACAAGCAGGATTTTTACTTCTGGCAAAGAGTTGTCACCACTGTTCTATTGAATTGTTGCTGGTAGGGCTTCATCAAAAGTTATTGCCACAAAAAGAAACAAGCAAGTTTTCTTTCCTCCATGATACCAAATCAAAATCCCATTTGTCAACAGTTTTCTGTGATGCAATGGTCATTCATACTATGGGACAATAATGGTGATGCGTTTATCATCATTTTAAGGCCAATTAAAAGTGTTGAATTTTGACTTGATGAAATCGAGAATGACTTCTGCCTCATCTCAATTCAATTTGAACTCCTTTAATGTAAATTAAGAGCATCCTTAGTGTCACTATTTTATGATGAAATCTAAATTTATTTAAAATTGAAAAATCATTAATGTAAAGCGATAGCTCTAGATATATCTAAGGCTTTTGACAGGGTGAGGGTCTTCTCAAGAAAATCAGATCATACGGTATCACTGGAAGAATACTTAACATAATTAAATCCTTCTTAGATAAGAGAAAAATCCAGGTTGTCCTTGACGGTCGTACATCTAAACAATATGATATAAATGTGGGAGTGCCACAGGGATCTATCCTTGGACCTCTGTTATTCCTTATATTCATAAATGACCTCCCTGACAAAATTGTCTGTGAGATGGATATATATGTTGACGACACCACAGGAAAACAAATGAACACATATCTAAAAAAAAAAAAATGTCAGAAACACTAGAGGATGACCTCCGATCCATAGTGGAATGGGAACAAAAATGGATGATCACATTCAATGCTGCCAAGACTAAACTTGTTTCCTTTAATAATTACATGAAACCTTCCCTACCACCAATATGCCAATGACTCTTTATCTGAAAGTACAGCTTTTAAACAGGAAACATGAGTTGGAACAATTACATTGAGAACATTGCCAGGACCGCTGCGAAAAAGGTAGGTTCTCTCTACCGTGCTAGAAAGTATCCTACACCTCCATAAGGCCACCATTCACCCATGTATGGAGTATTGTTGTCGTTTTGGGGCTGGTGCATCTGCCATTAGTCTCTCGCTCTTAGACAAGGTTCAAAAGAGAGTCGCCAATCTGATAGGTTCTGAGCTGTCATCTAAACTTTAGCCTCTGTACCATCGATGAAATGTTGCCTCCCTCTGCCTGTTCTACAAGTACTTTAACGGTGAATGCTCTGACGAACTGCAAGCACTTGTGCCCCCTCGACGTAAATACTCCCGACAAACCCGACAGTATTTTCTTCCCCAGAACCGCTAGACTTTGGAATTCCCTTCCGGGTTCCTGCTTCCCCAACTGTACTGACATGCAGAAGTTCAAGTTTAATGTGAACCGACATCTTGCTGCCCAACACAGTACCCCTGATGCTTATGCTCCTGATAGTAGCCCTACAACAAAGTGGCAATGTGCCTTGTTTGGGGTGGAAATGGAATTAAAAAAAGAAAATGTTCCAATGTTTGAGAAGATGATTGCAAGAACATTCCACTGCTATTTATTATTCAATTCATGTAAAAAGAATAAGATGTAGTTTATCCTATTGTAAATTTTTTTGCCAAACATTTTTCTTCTTTGTGAAAGATTTTACTTGGATTATTGAATCAGTGTACTAGGATGCTTCAGAATACCAATAAAGCAATGCCCTCTCATGAAATGTATGGCAGAAGTATGACAATTATAATTAGACATTTTCTTCAAAGTATTCACCTCTAGTCATATTTGATTAGTGTTAATTTTTCATGTATTATAGCAACAATTCAGCAAGAAATAATATAAAAATGCTCAAAGTATTTTAATCTCGAGATCTCTAAAGAATGAGATAAATTGTAATAAATCTAGTGTCATACTGTGTCATGCAGTTACTAAGCTTTCCAATGAGCACTTAAGTAAAAGCAGTGATTTAGTGATATGCCCAAATAAAATAAATTGGCCTAAGCCCCCCAGAATTTAATTTTATTAAACACTTAATTTTCATTAGTAAGTTTATTAAATTCAGTTTCCAAGGAGTCTTTAATGATAATTTTTGGCCAAAATATGCACTTTTTTCATTCTTAGCAATAATGGGCATATAGGGATGGCAGGTTCAGTGGCAAATTACAAAAGTTGTTATTTGAACATTTGGCTAGTAGTATCATCATAAAGGTCAGTGGAAAAGCACAAAGTAGACGAAAAACAAAACTGTGAAACAATATGACTCTTATCTAGATATTTAGATCATGGAGAGGTGGATAAAACTGTAACAGATTTTTTAATAGATTAAAAATTTGGAAGAGAGATGAAAAGGAAAAAAGCTAAAATTATGGAGGAAAAATAGTTACATCAACCCATGTTCAATGCAATCTTTTTTCTCTGATGATCTTTTTAGCTAAAATTAGCATAATTTGAAAACTCATTTGCTATGTGATTCAAATTAACAATAATAGCTGCTTAAATAAAATGTCTTTGGTTTCACATTTTAAGAAAGGGACAAGCTTGGTTGAAATTGTTACTCTCTCTGCTTGATACAAATTAAGTTTTCTTTGGTTGTTAATGTATCATATAAAAGATAACAAATCAAATAAGTTAACATATTTATTTTTAAAAGAATATATTGCCTGGTCTTCTGTAGATATAACAATCTTTGTTGAGCGATATCAATTTAACAAGTTATTTCTCACATATCAAACCATACACTATAAACAATTAGTTATTTTGTTCAATTCCCTAAAGTCTTTAAAATGTCACACTTAAATTATATTCTAGAAATTTCAAATTGAGATTTTGTTCTAGAAATATAAATAATATACTAGCTTGGTGAAATCTTCTAAAAGTATCATTGTTGCAATACAAGGATGAAATTCACTACAACAAAATTCATTAACAAAATTATTAATTTTTTGAATCTGAGGAATCTAATTTGTTAAAACAAAAAATTTTAATGAAAAGTTACAATATTTGTTTTTAAGAAAAAATGTTAATTGTAATTTTATAGCCTCAAAAACCCAATAACACCTTTCTAAAAAAAAAAAAAAAAAAAAAAAGCTTTAGATTCTGTTTTTGCAACATGTTTTTAAAACACTTAAAAATAAAGATTATATTTCTAATTTGCCTTTAATCAGCTGGTTAGATTTTTCTTTTGATTCAATAATAAATTTATTAATCTTCAAATTCTTCAATAACAAGTTCATCCTCTTCATTCTCTAAGAATATTTCTTTGTTTGATGCAACAGACGCTTGATTATTAGAAACGAAACATTCTTTTACTGGTGATGTGGCAGTACTCTCCATATCAGCTAAATCACCTTCCTCAAGTTTCTCTAAACATGAGAACCTGAAAAAGAAGAATAGATTCAAATAAGTTAAAATAGAAATTGTTTTGACTGAGAAGAATTAATATTTAGAAATCATTTTCTTTTGGTTTTCAAAAAAATATATTGTAAATGATTTAGATTTTGACGTTTTGATTTTCAAAAAGATTTCATCAATATACTTGCAAAAACATTTTGTATTTTGAATACATAGAACTTTTCGCTTGTACATTTAATACACAAACAACCAGATAAATAAAAGTCAATATGTGTTTGTTTGTTTAACCGGCATATCAACCTTCTTTGGGTCATTTAATGATGTATACAAGATTTAAATTTTTGATACTTTCAGAATCAATTTTCGCTGGGTATATTCAGCCAATGGTTTTTATATTTTATGGTAAAGATTTGCTTGTTTTAAGAAATTTAGAATGGTTTTAGGATTTTCTTTATCAAAGAGTTCTTTTAAACTTGTAGCTTTGTAGTAGTGTTGATGAATTTGTGTGGGATCATAGCAGTCAAGTAAAAAGTATTTCACTGTATAAGGTTCGTGACATGGCATGTATTTTGGAGGTTCTTCACTTTTTAGTATGTGGGAATGAGTTATGTATGTGGGTTCTATCCGAATATGTTATAAGACTACTTCTTTATGTGATTTTCTGGTATCTAGAAGGTTTTTTTTAAGTATAGGGGTAATTTGGAAGAGTTTGTTGTTTTGGCAATTGTTCCAATTTTCTTGCCATTTCTTTGTGATAAAAATATTTATTGAAGGTTTGTAATACGTATATGAGACCTTTATGTCGCTTATTTGTAGTTTTAAGGAATTTTTGGACGCTATGTCAACTTTTTCATTTCCGCGGAAACCGTAGTGACTGGGAATCCAACAAAAGAAGAAAGTTTTGTGTTGCATGATAGAATGGATCTTTTGTAAGAGTTTGATTAGTAAGGGATTGTTTAATTTTTGATTTTTTAATGATTCTAATACTGATAATGAGTCTACAAATATTAATTTTTTGGAGTTTTGGTTGATGATGATATCTAGAGTCAGGTTTATGGCTGTCATTTCTGCACTATATTTATCATAGTTATTTATATAGTTTATAGTTATTTGGTAACCTTTTCTGCTGAATAGTGTTTTCTGAAATAGCGGCACATCCCACTTTGTTTTGATCTTTGGAACCATCCGTGTAAATGTGTGTCCAATTTGGGTAAGAATCTAGAATGTTGTTTAGTTTTTCTCTATAGTCTGCAGGGTGAGTATTGGATTTAGGTTGATTTAACAGCCAGGGTGGGAGTTCTGGGAGATTTTCCTCGTGGATGCTGGTTTGATCTATTGAATTGTCTGTCAATGGTTTTATTGTTTCTTCCATGTAGAGACCAAAGGGTTTAATTGCATTTTCTTTTTGTTTGAATAGATGTGTGTAGTTGGGATTGAAAGTGCATTGATAGGCAGAATTTTTGGGGTTTGATTTTAGTTTTAGATAATATTGTAAGCTTAATTTTTCACGTCTCAATTTTAGTGGAGGTTCATGGGCTTCAGTATATAAGCTTTCTATCGGAGAGTTTTGGAATGCGCCCAGGGCAAGTCTTAATCCTGTGTGATGGATAGAATCTAGAGTTTTAAGGTAACTTTTTCTGGTTAAACCATATATGAAGCTTCCATAATCTAGTTTCGTTCTTATCAGAGTTCTATATAATTTTAAGAGTGATGAGCAGTCTGATCCCCACTCAGTATTTGCTATAACCCTTAATAGTTGTAGAGTCTTGAAACATTTTTATTTTAAATATTTTAAGGGAGGGATGAATGAGAGTTTTTTTTATCAAAAATAAGTCCCAAAAATTCATGTTGATCAGCTAGTTTGATTTTTGTTCCTTTTAGGTTGAGAGTAGGGTCATTGTGCATTTTTCTATGATTACACTGTTTAGACAATTTACGATATTATTAATTCATATATTAAATAGCATAACTGATAAAATACACCCTTGTGGGACTCCTCCTTGTGGGTCCGATTCTTACTTTAAAACTTCTATCAGATAAAAATCTTTTATCAGTATGGGTTGTCTGCCCTTTAATCCAAGGTTGTAAAGGTCTTTTATTATACCCTATCGCCATGTTGTATCATATGCCTTTTCTAAATCAAAAAAGATAGCTATTGCATGTTCTTTTTTAATGAATGCTTCTTTGATAAAGGTTTCCAATCGGACTATGTTGTCCATTGTTCCTCTTTTGTGTCTAAAACCACTTTGTAGGTTAGCAATTGAGTTGTTGGTTTCCAGATACCAATTCAGTCATTTATTTATCATTCTTTCCAATGTTTCGCAGAGACAACTTGTCAATGCAATTGGTCTGAAATTTTGTGGATCTGAATTGTCTTTCTCTGGTTTAGGGATGGGGATCATGATAGCATTAGGTAGTTTTCCCTTGAACCATATTTTGTTGAGCCTGTTTAAAAGACGTGTTATTGATTTTTTTTTTTTTTTGGGGGGGGGGGTGTCAGAAACTCATAATGTATCTCATCCACCCCAGTAGTTGTATTATGTGCTTCATTTATGACTTAAGAGTTCATTTTTAGTAAAAGAATAGTTGTATTCTTCTTTGTTGTTGAAGTTGAAATTTAATTTATCTTTTTTTCTGTATCTTGTTTTGTTTTTTGGAAGGACTGACTAATTTTTACAGGAGGAATTGTTTTGAAAGGTTTCAGCGAGAAGATTCGCAATATTTTTTGTCTCCGTTATTTTGATGTTGTTTTGTAGAAGATGATTTAAAGGGGAGGGTGAGTTTTTGCCCGAAATTTTCCTTACCATGTTCCACACTTGTTTGGGGTTTGTATTTGAGTTTATTTTATTTATATAATCTTTCCATGATGTTCTTTTTGTTTCTCTGATAACTTTACAAGCCATTGCTCTTTTTTGCTTAAAAAGGTTTAAATTGTACTTTGTTGGTTGGGAGTTGAATTTTCATAAGGCAGCTTTACGTTGGCGAATTGCTTTTTGGCATTCGTTGTTAAACCAGGGTCTTTGTTGTTTGTTAGTTCTGCTACTTTTAGGTATACATTCATGTGCAATGGCTAGTAAAGTTTTAGAGAAGTATTCTATGGATTTATTTGGGTTTTCTTCCTCTGAGAGTTTTTGTTGGCATTTTATTTTTTAATATTCTTCCCAATTTGCTTTTTTTATTTTCCATTGGGAGAGATGGATTTTTGTTTCTTCTGGATTTGTTAAAATCACTGGAAAATGGTCGCTACCCCAGGAATCTTCTAGAACCTATCCATGAGGACAGTAGGGTCACACAAAGATAAATCTAATGCTGAGTTGCCTGAAGTGGGATGAAGGTATGTGTTGGATTTATTGTTTAATATACACAAGTCATTGTCGTTAATAATTTTTTCAAGATTCTTCCCTTTCTTATCCGAGTATGCAGATCCCCATATATCGTTGTGACTATTGAAATCACCTAACAGTAAGAAGGGTTTGGGTAATTGATTTATTATTTCATTCAGCTCTGTTTTGCTTATTGGATCCTGGGGTGGGATGTAGATAATGCAGATATTTATAGTTTTGCGTAGTGTGGCTGCTGCAGCCATGGCTTGAATATTATTAGTATTTAGATTTATTTTGCTTTGTGGGATATTATTTCTAATAAGTATAGATACTCTTCCAGAGGCTCTCTGTTGGGTATTGTGGATGTGGTTGTATTGTTTGTAGTTTTTTTGCAGTTCCATTGGATGATTTTGGGGGTTATGGTTAGATTTTATGTATTTGTTTTTAACTTTTGTTAGTCGTTGGTGTCTGATCTTCGATCTTCCGTGCCCATTTCTTCAAATCTGTTTTGTCTCTTGGTCTGGAAGATGAACGTGGTCTGTTTATTTTGGTTTTAGCTTCTTTGTTGGTTGGTGGTTTGTTTCCTTTTCCTTCATGGACACTTTTTGGTGTCCTTTTTTTTTTTTCGGTGAGAGGGGTTGTTTCTGTGGTTGTTGTAGCACTTTGGTGTTTTGTGGGTCTTTTGAGTTGAATTTTGGTTTGGGAGTTTTGTTCAGTTTTGTAATCTTTATTTTTGTTGTTGATTTGTTTTATAGCTTTTTTGAATTCTTCCATTAGTTCCCTTACTTCATTGAGTAATTTAATGATGTCTTCTGGTTTGATGTTTAATAGGTTTGCTTTTGTTGTTTGGTTATTTGGTCCGGTGGTATGCTGTATGTTTTTTTTTTGCTATTTCTGAGTATTTTATATTTCCAGCTAGGTTACGAGCTTCTTGGAAGGTTATATTTTTTGTATATTTTATTTTGATAATTTCTTTTTCTTTCATTTGTCACATTCTTTTGAATTTGCACTATGGCCTTTTTGGCAGTTAATACATTTTGGATCTTTTTGGCAATCTGTATGGGTCTCGTTTTCTCCACACCTCATGCATACTGGAGAGCGTGTGCACCGGTCTCGATGGTGTCCGTACCTTTGACAGTTGTAGCATCTGAGAGGGCTTGGTATGTATGGTTCTATATTTATTTTTTCATATCCTATTTTGATGTTACTTGGGATTTGATGGGTATTAAAAGTTAGAATATAGGAGTTTGTATCGATGGTTTCATCATATTTTTTAATTTGGATCCGTTTTACATTGACAACATTCTGATTTTTTAGGTTAATTTTAATTTCTTCCAAGGAGCACAGTAATAGTTCTGAACTCCTGATTACTCCTTTACTAGTATTCAGCATTTTGTGGGGATAGATTTTTACTTTTTGGTCGTTAGAAAGTCTCCATTTAAAGATCTCTGTGATATATTTTTGGCTTTCTACTTCCACTAGTAGTGTGCCATTATTTAGTTTTTTGAACATTTTTGGTTTGATACTTGAGAAAATTTTCTCAATTTTGAAGGGAGACACTTTTGTTATCGGTTCTCCTTCAGTTGCTTCAATAATTATGAAATAAGGTAAATTTTGAACGAGATTTCGGTTTTGCGATTCTGTTTCTGAATCTGAAGTAGATTTGTCTGAAACTTCACAATGGTTTCTTTTCTGAGGCTTTTTATTTGCCATTTAAATATTTTGAATTTTTCATTTCTCCTGCTCCTCACCTGCCTCAGAGCCCTATTTGGGAAGTGGGGGGGGGGCATTCACCTCAACACAAAAAGGATACAGGAGAAGTATACTCTCCCTGATGATGGACTCAAGAACCTGTGTTTCCTTCGTCTTTTCTAATGGCCTCATTTCTAGAAAAGATGTTAGTTTTCCAGCCGGGTTTTATCCATTCTTCAGCAAGTTGATTGACCCTCCAGCCACCACTTACTAAATCAGTTTATTACCTAATGTGGGGAGAGTGAGTCTATTTTCTTGTTGTGTTCATCTGATTTAATGTTAGTCATGACCAACTGATTGATTGGATCGGGCCTATCCAACCGCCTGTCTTAACCAAAGTGGCATGTTGCACCTCATGTCCTAATAGGACCTTGAACACGATCTGCTCCACCACCAGGATCCTGTCCTTAGGCATTACAAGTTGCCACTCACGGTCAACAGGTGACCCCATTGAGAGACTTTTACTCTCTGCAGGGGAGCAGTCGGTGTATTCTAATATCCCACCGACAGGGCTGGTTGGGAAGTAGGGGAAGAAAAAAAAAGGGGGAGGGAAGTGGGCTGTTGTTTTTGTGTTTGGTTTTATAGAACATAATTGAATTTTACAAAAGAGAATAGAAAAACAAAAAGGAACATCAATGTAGGTGCATTTCGTCTCAGGAAGCCAATAGACAGCCTGATCTGGTAGCACCAGCAATATGTGTTTGTAATGAATGACATTAGTTTAAATGATTATTAGGTATTCCAAACTGAATTTTTTCTCCAATACACAAAAACATTTTATAGGTATGTATCTATGGTGCTGCACAGTATAAAAATATCTACTATATCTTAGTATCGTACTTAGTACATGAGTTATGGACATTCAAAGTTAGTCAGACATTGTATACAAGGCCAACATAAGCAGTATATAATTGAAAATAAAATCTTCAAATAAGTGAAAAAATTTTATAAATATAATGTCATAGTTCATTAAGAGAAAGATGATGTAAATGGGATTAAAAATTCTTAGATATACACATTGGTGAAAATTATATGCTCTCAAAAGTTTTTTTATTAGCACATACAGGAAAAAAAAGTTTTTTATTAGTACATACAGAAAAAAAAGTTTTTTATTAGTACATACAGAAAAAACCTCTTACGCATGCAAACAGTCCAAAGTCGAATTTGGCATTTGGGTAGAAAAACGGGTCAAATGTACTCTTTATAAAACCTTTGTTGGTTTTCAAAAGTAAAATACTGTCAATTTCTTAAAAAGTTTGGTTTGAAAAGTAAAATGTTTGTAATTGAAAGATTTGTTTTCAAAAGTAAAATGTTGTAAATTTCTTGAAAAGTTGGTTTTCAAAAGTAAAATTTTGTTTGTTTGGTTTAAAGGAGTTTGAACACTTGTTTCTTTTAAGTATTTTATAATTTATTGAGGTTTTATATTTTGTAACACTTTCTCGATGTTTAAATATTTTAAAATATTTTTTCTGTATATGCTTGTGCCTTTTTACATTCTATCAGTATATGTTTAACTTTTATTTGGCGGTTGCAGGTTATGTACATTTAGATGTTTCTTCACCTTTGGTTAGTTTTGCATGGCTGATTCATATTTGGTTTGAGACAATCTCTTTTCTTCTGTCCCACTAATGTTTTTAGTTTTCGTTCTTGATTTTCAGTTGATATTCATGTAATTTGTTCTTTGTGCATCTGTTGCATTCTTCTTGCCACTTGTTTTCCAGGTATACCTTAATTTTTCTTTTCAAATCTGCATGTAGGATTTTGAGTTTTTTTGATTTTGTGGTTTATGGTTTCTCTAATTTGTCTGCTTTTTCATATCATGAGATACCAACATGGCTTAGTATACAGGCTATTACAATTATTTTACCTTTTGGCTTATTTCATTATATTCTTGTGCTATTACTGTGATGAAGGGGTGTTTGGTTTCTCCTTTTTAAAGGGCCATGATTTAGAATATGGAGCATGTATATATAATGAATTTTTGTTTGTTGTTGTATTTGCTGAATTTGAGTGCCATTGTAATGGCTTGTAGTTCAGCTGTATATATTGAGGTATTGTTGGGTAGTCGTATTTGGCATTGGCTTTGCCCATTTGTATAGGCTGCATATGTTCCATTCATTGTTTCTATGTATATTTCTTTGTATTCTGAATATTTTTCTCTGAGTTCTACATAGCTGCTTCCATTTGTTCAATTGTTTTTATTGTTTTTCGTGAATTTGGTAAGTGTTAGGTCAATATTTGATTTATTTAAAGTCCATGGTGGTCTGTTATTTGTTTTTTGTGTGGCTATGTTGTCTGGTTTTTCATTGATTTGGGATATTGCTTCCTTAATTCTGTGTCCAAAATAGAAATTTATGAATTGTGGATTAAAGGTTGCATCGTACATTGGGTTTTCTGGATTGCTTTGCAGTTTTGCTGCATATTGTAAAGAAAATTTTTCCCATCTTAAATGCAGAGGTGGTTCATGAGTTTCCACATACAGACTTTCCATTGGTGAGGCTCAATAGGCTCCCAGGCTAAGTTTCAAACCTCGATTCTGTATAGTTAGTAATTTTTTAAGTATGATTTGCAACTCCACTTGGCACAGCTGTGGTCAAGTTTGGATTTGATGTGTGTATGGTATATTTTAAGTAGTGTACCCCACCCATGCCAGTCTAGTTTAGATATCATTTTTAAGATGTTTGTTTTTAATCATTTTTGTTTTAAGTTGCTAATGTGCTCCTTAGAATTGAGTTTATTATTCCTAAGAATTTGGTATGTTGTACTACTGGTATTAGTTGTCCATCTAGTTTGAACAGTGGGTCTAGGTGATATTTTTGTCTCCTACAGAAGTAAACACGTGGTTTTGGATAATTTAAATCCATTTTGATTAATCCAATTGTCTATTTTGTTGGGGCAGTATTGCATTTGTCTTGTTGTAGTTGGCATCTTTGGTGATGAACAAGTAATACAAAAAATGTCAACAACAAATAATGTCTTTCAAATCTGATGTTAACAGTTTTAGTTATATCATTGATTTTAATTAGAAATAGAGTAATGGATAATACACTATCCTGTAGTACTCCTGTTTCTTGTACATATTGGTTTGATATTGTGTTTCACAAGCATATCTTATGTTCTGCTAGAAAGGAATTCTTGGATAAACATTGCTAGGTTTCGTCTGATTCCCACATTATGAATGTCTTTCAGGATTCCGTACCTCCATGTAGTGTCATATGCTTTTTCCAGACAGAAAAAAGATTGAGACTATATGGTGATTTCTTATTAAACTATTACAGATGAATGTTTCTAGTCAGATTAGTTGGTCATTGGTGTCTTGGTTTTGTCTGAATCCACTTTGGTGTCTGGATAGGAGGTTAGATTTTTCTAGATGCCATATTAGCCTTGTATTGACTATCCTTTTCATTGTTTTACATATATGAGGTGCCTTCAATAAGTTTCCAGACTTTTTTCATAGGAATATTTTTACACACATAAAACTCTAGTCCTGTTCGAATTATTTCCACCCCAGTTGCAATGCACTTGCACCATTCCAACAACCTCGGGAAGGCTCCATGGAAGTCCTCATGTGTGAGCATATCACAGCCTCTTTCATCTCCTCAATTGTCTAATAACGACAGCCTCTTACGTTTTCCTTTAGCTTAGGGAACCAAAAGTCACAGGAACCAAAGTCTGGACTTATAGGGATGGTGAGGAACTGTCTTGGTCAAATAGTCTGTGACAAGGATGGAGTTGTGGAATTGTGTATAAGCTTTTTTGAAGCAGTAGTCTTTTCAAAGGTTTTGCTTTACTGACTAAGACTTGATTTTTCCTGAAATGCTATCATGGCTTTAAATCCGATCATAGCACAATGGATATGATCTTTTCTGCTTTTTTTCAGGAAAAGTGCATCAAACAATAGGTAGCATTCTATAGATATGACAAAAGTTTTCAATAATGTTAATAGAGCACCCAGCAGGATTGGCCACAAAACAACTTCATCACTTCTGTAAATAAGCCAATACAAACACGTTTGAAGTATAAACTCATGCAATATTTTACTTTACCTGGATTTGAATTTTGGAAAATTTGTGATTCCTTGCACAAACGAAATTTGTCCTGAATAAAATAAAAAATAACACTTTCAAAATATTTTTTTATATTACAACTTAAAAGAAATGTTTGTAATTCAAGAAAAACTTTCTCTTTCAGATGATAATGAAAAGTGATATTTTAATTACCAAAATATGTTCAGTTGAATTTAATCATACTTATCAAATAGACAAAGCTCACTGATAAAAAGTTTTAAAGTTAAAATTCTTGTTGGCATAAATAAAGAGTAAACAACAAATAGTTGATACATTGCATTTCTTGATTGAAAGAAATTTGATTTGAGAATGCGAAAAAGAATATAATTTAAATATTTTTCAATTGGATAAAATCTAGAGTTTACAAAATATATCACTGAATGTCAATCTTTCTTTAAAAGCCTGAATTATTCAGCATTACATGAAATAACAAGTAAAAACTGATAATATATTATATTATACAAAGGTTTACTGGGAAGCCATCAGAGATCTTATCAGAGATGCCCTATGGGGAAATATTTTTTCTCTTCCTGCTGAACAGTGCGCAAATGAGATCACTGAATGGTTCAAAACGGCAATTGAAGCACATGTTCCCATGCGGAAATTTTATAGCAAGCCCCACTCTCCCCAATGATTTACTTCGACTTGCGCAACTGCCATTGCTCAAAGGCAGCATGCATACCGCAGATTTAACCGACATAAGTCCAGTTCAAACAGACAAAAGTATATAGAAGCTAGAAGTAACGTTAAGAAAGAAATAGCGACAGCTAAGAGAGAATTTACTGAAACTACTAAGAAACGCATCGAAGCACAAAAATTAGGAACGCGTGATTTCTGGAAAATCTATAACAGTGTAATAATTAATGGGCAATCATTTCCTCCACTAACCAACAATCATGAGGTTGTTTGCTCAGCAACCGACAAAGCTAATATGCTTGCCAGTCGGTTTGCCTCAAACTCCACACTGGACCCTTCCAACCACCCCCTGCGTGACTTTCCTTTGCGGACAGACGCCACGCTAGATGATCTAAAAATCACCCCTGCTCAGGTGCATGCTATCATAAAAAACCTTGACACTTCAAAAGCATGTCGACCTGATCTCATCCCAGCTGTGCTATTAAAAAAGTGCTCAGCCGAAGTAGCTCCAGTTCTCTCCAAACTCTACAACAAATGCCTTAATGAATCTTGCTTTCCGGGCTGTTGGAAAACTGCTTCTGTGGTACCTGTATTCAAGAATTCTGGCGAAAGAACTGACCCATCAAATTATCGCCCCATTAGCCTCCTCCCACTTTTCGCCAAAATATTTGAGACCATAATTAACTATGCTCTAGTCCATCACCTCACAGATGCTAATCTTCTGACTGACAAACAATATGGATTTAGACAAGCCCGTTTCACAGCAGACATCCTAACTGTAATCTCGTATATACCATTCACTGGACAAAGCGGGGAAGGGCAGAGCGGTAGCTCTAGATATATCTAAGGCTTTTGACAGGGTATGGCATGAAGGTCTCCTCCGGAAAATTAGATCATACGGTATCACTGATAGAATACTTAACATAATTAAATCCTTCTCAGATAAGAGAAAAATCCAGGTTGTTCTCGACGATCGTACATCTAAACAATATGATATAAATGTGGGAGTGCCCCATGGGTATATCCTTGGACCTCTATTGTTCTTAATATTCATTAATGACTGAAGTGAATAGTATCAGTAAGTAAAGAATTGCCTTTTAGAAAGGTTTTATTAACTGTAAAATACACGTACGCTCTTGAAAGGATCGAGCGGGAAAATGAAACAGAGGGCGCTTTTATTATGAATGTCAATCCCAAGGGGGATAACTCTTAACAACAAATTAAATCATAACATTTTCCCCGTCCTAAAGTATTCAAGTAAGGGGTAATTAATTATAGACAAATTTTTTTTTTTTTTTTTTTTACAATCACATAAGAATCATTTTATTTACAAATAACATATGAACCCAAACTGCAGTTTTTTCAGTATTTAGTCACAAAATCCTTATATTTACGAGGGAATTGTCGAACTCGGGACGACCTCCGCACAGATTGGCAGGAATGCTGATTTTCAGTATTATTTTTTAGTGAAATCTGATTTTCTTCAAGATCAGACGATTGATTTTTGTCTTCCTCATGACCAATGTTTTCATTAGTAGAAGGTTCAAATAAAGTCTCTGAAGTAGTAGGATTATTATTAGAGTTTTCTTCATTTGATGAGTTTGGAGCTAAGTCTCGAACGTTGACAGTGGTTTCAGTACCAGAAGGTAGTTGAACATAAGCGTAGTGGGGGTTGACATCTATTAGGGTGGCAGGCGTTACAGGAGGGTCATGTTTACTTGTTTTAGTGTGGTTTCTAATATATATTGGGCCTGGTTTAACCCAAGAAGGAATTGAAATTCCGGAAGCAGATTTACGACTATATTTAAAAAGTCTATCATGGGGAGTCATATTAGTGGCAGTACAAAGTAATGATCTAATTGAATGAAGTGCGTCCGGTAGTATGTCTTCCCAATAAGG